>NC_081408.1:260592194-260607194 GCF_030272615.1 Cryptomeria japonica
ACCTGGTTAAGGGATTGACTATAATTCCTTGTTAGAACGAATACCCTGTGTGGAGTAACCTTTGTAAAGGATTTACAATCCAAGCTAATGGACCACCTTGTTAGAGGATTTGAATAACACCAAGCTTTTTAGAGCTTACCCAGTTAGGGGATTTCAATCTGTTGTAATTGTTAGAAAGTAACAAGAGTTTGCTCATCTGTTTGAATAACACTTCACTTGCTTGTTTAGATCCTTTTCATGCTCCTATCTTCCTTTACTCAAACTGCAGATACATCATCTAGTTCGGAAACCACACACTCAACTAAAACTTTGCCAACAATCAAACTAAACAACTCACCAACCTTATAACCAAATCAATTAGGTCAGTAACACAACAAAAACCTAATTCTCATAGAGATTACAAACAAGTCTTTTCAAGTATGACCATTGGATTACATAGCAATCTCTAGACATCATTCAAGAAAGCCTCAACTGCTCCTTGATCACTGCTTCATCGAGCTTAGTAACTCATCACACACTTTGCATTACATGCAATATACTTGCTCATTCCCTAGACAAAAAACTGTTACCTCAACATGCCAAAAACACTTTGAAACACTCTTCATACAATATGCATACGTGTCATAATCATTACCACTCATCATCAGATTATAAACCAATATAACCAATTCACCAAACTTAATCGGTTAGGGTTTATCAAAAGAATAGGTAGGGTTTACTGGTTCAACTCTCCAATACTTAGCAATATCGGTTCACTCCACAAACTTACCTACCGGTTAGGTTTCCTTTCACTTAGCTCTTCCTACTGGTTATAAAACATCATTAAATGAATATCATTACCAATTAATTGACATCAATGACAACATAACATATCATTAATGCAATCTTCATGCAAATACCAACAATCTGCCCCTTTGGCATTGATGGCAATACAAATATCAATACCATTGATTGCTATGATTGTGAA
Source organism: Cryptomeria japonica (assembly GCF_030272615.1). Classification (NCBI taxonomy): domain Eukaryota; kingdom Viridiplantae; phylum Streptophyta; class Pinopsida; order Cupressales; family Cupressaceae; genus Cryptomeria; species Cryptomeria japonica. The sequence continues at coordinate 260,593,162 of NC_081408.1, forward strand.
TAGGAATCCTAGTTTACATTTTACCATGTACTCTCCTTGTCTTTAGTTTGTCACTAGTTCTTCTCTCATAATCACATAGTTCTTCTCCCCCTTTGACAACAATGCCAAAGTGAAAGTAAAACATGTAATGTAAAACTTCACTATTCAGCATCAACAACCTGCAACTTGATGATCCCCCTATGGAATAACTCCACTTTTACATCAATCCTGCTGTAAATTTTTATAAGTAGCTCTGAGACTGATGTAGTCTTAGGCAGAGGTTTAGTAAAGATATCTGCAAGCTGCTCCTTGGTAGAAACATGCTCCAAGATCACATCTTTACTCTGCACTTTTTCCCTCAAGAAATGATACTTCAATTCAATATTCTTGGTTCGTGCATGCAAAACAGGGTTCTTTGAAATATTTATGGCATTGGTATTGTCACACAAGATATTTACAGGTTCTGTAAAGTTCATCTTGAAACCTTCTAAAATGTGCCTCATCTAGATAGCCTCAATATAATTCATATAAGCTGCAACATACTCACCTTCAACAATAGACTATGAAATATAACTCTTCTTCTTGCTACTCCATGAAACAAGTCTTCCTCCCAAAAATAATGCTCCATCGGTTGTGCTTTTCCTACCATCAACATTACTTGTCCAGTCTGCATCTGTGTACGCCTTCAAGTCAAAGATTCCTTCATATGGATACCATAATCCATAGTCAATAGTACCTTTCAAATATCTAAATATCCTCTTGGTTACTATCAAATGTGTTTTCTTTGGATTATTCTGAAATCTAACAACTAGACAAACTACATAAGCTATATCCAGTTTGCTGTGAACAACATAGTTCAATTTTCCAATCATTGACCTATACTCTTTCTCATCAATAGATGTGGCCTCATCTTCCTTAGACAACTTACAACCTATAACCATTGGTGTACCAATTGGTTTACAGTGACTCATACCAAACGTCTTTAATACCTCCTTCACATACTTAGACTGTGTAATGAAAATACCACTCTTCATTTGTTGTATTTGCAAACCTATGAAATTTTTTTTCTCTCCCACTAGAGACATTTCAAGCTCACTTTTCATTTCATTTGCAATTTCATTTCTCATTTCATCATTCCCTCCAAATATGATATCATCCACAAACACTTCACTAATCAGTATTTAATCTCCTTCAGATTTGAGATATATATTGCTATCTTCACTAGTTCTCTGAAAACCTATCTTCATTAGGTGTGAATTAAGTCTTTCATACCATGCTCTCGATGCTTTATTTAATCCATATAGTGCCTTATGCAACTTACATACCATTTCTTTCTCATCAGTTAGAGCATAACCATCTGGTTGCTCAATGTATACTTCCTCTTCTGGTATTCCATTAAAAAATGCAGATTTCACATCCATCTGATATACTTTGAATCTTTAATGAGCTACAAAAGCAAGTAAAGTTCTGACACCTTCCAATTTGGCCACTGGTGCAAAATTCTCACCATAATCTTCTCCTTCTTCTTGTGCATAACCTTTGCAAACCAATATAGCTTTGTTGCAAACTACAACACCATCTTCATTCAGCTTGTTCCTCCAAACCCACTTAGTACCTATCACATTTTTATTCACTGGTCGGGGTACTAGGGTCCATGTGTTATTCTTCTCAAATTGTTTAAGCTCCTCCTCCATAAATTTAATCCAATGTTCATCACCAAATACTTCCTTAGCAGTTCTAGGCTCAATAGTGGAGATCATACAAGAATTCTCTCTGATTCTTCTTCTTGTTAGCATTCTAGCATCCTTATCTCCAATAATCTGTTCAGGATTGTGATTGAGTCTCACATACCTCAGAATAATATGATCATTATCTTCAAGTTCATTTTCTTCATTATCATCATCTTCTTCTGAGTCTACCTATTCTGGTTGAACTGGTACATCAATATTTTCTTTACCGGTTTCAGGTTTCACTGGTCCTGGTTCCAAAAATAAAATGCAAGGGTCTTCATCCTTTTTCTCCACACTAGGTTCTCTTGAGACTTTAGGATACTCATCCACTCGAACATCAACACTCTCAATGATTGTCTCTGTCCCGTTTTTATAACACTTATAGGCCTTACTCTTGGTGGAATAGCCAAGAAATGTACCTTCATCACTTTTAGCCTCAAACTTACTAACATAGTCACATCTCTTAAGAAAACATTTTCTCCTAGATATCTTGAAATAACTAACATTAGGTGATCTACCATACCAGTATTCATAGGGAGTATTATCCTTACCTCTTTTTACCAAAATCTTGTTCATTGTGTAGACAGTTGTGTTGACAACTTCTCTCTAGAAAGCCTTCACTACACCTCCTTGTATCAATATTGTCCTAGTAGCTTCAACAACTGATCATTTGTTTCTCTCTGCAATACCATTCGGTTGTGGTGTCCTTGGTGTAGAAAGTTGTCTTTTGATACCATTTTCTTCACAATATCTAGTGAATTCTTCGCCTTGATCAGTCCTCAGACACTTTATCTTCTTTCCACTCTCCTTTTCAACTAAGGCCCTGAATGCCTTGAATTTACCAAATGCATCTATTTTATCCTTTAAGAATGTGACCCACATCATCCTTGAGCAATCATCAATGAAGATCATTAAATATCTATCACCTTGAATACTTTTAGTCCTTATTGGTCCACAAAGGTCTATATGAACCAAATCTAAGAGATGTTCTGCTGAAAAAGATTTTCTCTTGAAAGTTGAGGATGTCATCTTTCCCAATTGACATTCCTTACATAGAGCGTTAACCAGTTTGTCCAACTGAGGCAAACCTCTCACTATCTTGGACTTAGTCACTTTAACAATGTTATCAAAATTCAAATGACAAAATCTCCTATGCCAAAGCCAACTTTCATCTATTTTAGAAATTAGATAGTTGCTGACTTTAGGATTCAGGTGAAACAAGTTACCTTTAGTCTTCTTGCCGGTTGCAATTAGTTTACCTTTGCTCCCATAGATTTTGCACATACCATTCTTAAAATCTAATGGATATCCTCTGTAATTGAGTTGAGCAACACTCAAAAGATTATCATTAAAACTTTAACCCAATAGACATCATCTACACTTCTCTTTCCATTAAGAGAAATAGTTCCCTTACCTTTAACCATGCAGGGTGAGTCATTACCAAATCTTACAACTCTGCCATCAAATTGTTCCAAAGAAATAAATTTGGTCCGGTCACTAGTCATGTGATGTGAACAACCACTATCAATGATCCAATCATCAGAATTATCCATGCGTGAAACTAAAGCCTTCAGATCAGATGATTCCTCTTTAATGGCTACAAACACAATATCTTCATTAGCATCACCATCAGATTCCTCATTAGTGATACCACCATCAACTGCAGTAAGACAATCTCTTTTTCCTTTTCCCTTGTACTTCTTGAATTTCTCTCACTTGTGCTCATTATCACCATTTGGATAGTTAGCAACTATGTGTCCAATCTTGTTGCATGCAAAACATTTCAAAGGTAATTTACCTCTATATTTACTGGTATCTCTGGGAAACCACGTTGCCAACAATGTTTCAAGCTCAATCAAACTATTTTCATCATCAATTTCTCTACTGGATCTAGATTCATAACTGTGACTGACATCTCTACTTTTTCTCATTTATAGGTTAGAAATTGAAGATCTAAATGCAGACTCAAATTTATGAACACTACCATCATAACTATTTAATTCAAAAGCAGTAAGCTTACCAATGATGGAGTCAAGGGTTACCTTAGTTTTGTAAATAGATTTCAGCTCTCGAATAGCTGCAACTCGGATAGCATAGACTGGTAGCAGTTTTCTCAATACCTTACTAACCATTGTGGCATCTTCCACTTTACCACCAACACTCTTGATGTCACCAATTATCTCTTTTATCCTTTGACCATACTGTTGGATATTTTTACCTTTAGCCATTTGCATGTCATCAAAATTTCTTCTTAGACTCTCTTGCTTGGAAATCTTCACATTTTCATCACCACTATAAATTTATTCAAGTTTCTTCCATACCTCGTATGCAGTCTCTAGACCATGGACATCTACATACTCAACATCAGACAAAGAACTGATAATAGCCTCCAGTGCTTGATTGTTTTCTTGTTGCTCTTTCTTCTGATCATCAGTTATAATCCCACTAGGTGCAACATATTGAGTACCAACATGTTCCCATCATTGATTTCTAAGAATCTTGATATAAATTTTCTTTCTATCACTCCATATCCTATAGTTAGCTCTATTAAACTTCAGACCTTACTTCTTCATCATGTTCTTCAAGATCTTTACCTCAATCTGTTAGGCTTAAACCTTAGAGGACCTGAGATGCTCTGTTACCAATTGATGGTATGATGAAAGAGAAAGGATCCGGTCAACTACTAAGAGGGGGGGGTGAATCAGTAGATAGAAAAACTGATAAAACTTCACCAATCTCAAAATCAATCTCTCAAAGTAAACTTAGACCTATCAATGCAATATCTATATCAAGATTAAACTGTCAAGTTAAACTGGTTGATTGTTACAACAGATAAGAGTAAACAACTTGAAACTTCACAAACATACAAATAATTTTATTGACATAAGTAAAACATTTATTTCATATTGTTGCCAGTTGTCATGACTTATCAAAGTGGATTAAGTAGTTAAGAAAATCAACCATAGAAAACATAACAACAAAAATACTCACCACTTGACACAATATTTTTGACATGGAAACCCAAATGGGAAAAACCACGGTGAGATGAAACTCACAAGATAACTATCTGAACTCTTCTGAAGTTCACCCTATTAGGAGCCAAGCCTGTTAAAGCTTTACAAAGAGTCTCGTTAAGAACATATCTTGTTAGGGACCACTGGGTTAAGGGATTGACTATAATGCCTTGTTAGAAGTAATACCCTATGAGGAGTAACCTTTGTAAAGGATTTAGACTCCAAGCTAATGGACCACCTTGTTAGAGGATTTGAATAACACCAAGCTTGTTAGAGCTTACCCGATTAGGGGATTTCAATTTCTTGTAATTGTTAAAAAACAACAGGAGTTTGCTAATCTGTTTGAATAGCACTTCACTTGCTTGTTCAGATCCTTTTCATGCTCCTATCTACCTTTACTCAAACTGTAGATACATCATCCAGTTCAGAAACCACACACTCAAATGAAACTTTGACAACACTCAAACTAAACAACTCACTGACCTTATAAACAAATCAATTAAGTTGGTAACACAACAAAAACCTAATTCTCATAGAGATTAAAACAAGTCTTTTCAAGTATGACCATTGGATTAGATAACAATCTCTTCACTTCATTCAAGAAAGACTCAACCGCTCCTTGATCATCGCTTCATCAAACTTAGTAGCTCATCAATCGCTTTGCATTACATGCAATATACTTGCTCATTCCCTAGACAAAAACCATTACCTCAACGTGCCAAAAACACTTTGAAACTCTCTTCATACAATATGCATATGTGTCATAATCATTACCACTCATCATCAGATCATAAACCAATATAACCAATTCACTAAACTTAATCGGTTAGGGTTTATCAAAACAACAGGTAGGGTTTACCAGTTCAACTCTCCAATACTTAGCAATACCGGTTCACTCCACAAACTTACCTACTAGTTATAGTTCCTTTCACTTAGCTCTTCCTATAGGTTACAAAACATCATTAAACCAATATCATTATCGATTAATTGACATCAATGACAACATAACATATCATTAATGCAATCTTCATGCAAATGCCAAACATATAGATATGTCTATTTATATACATATGTATATATATTTATATGTGTGTATGTATATACATGTATATGTATATATATTTATGTATGTATATATATATGTATGTATGTATGTATGTATGTATGTATATATATATGTATGTATATATGTATATGTATATATATATATATTCATCTATGTATGTATGTATATATGTGTGTGTGTCCTCTCTAAATTATTATAAAAGAGAGAGAGATAAGCATAAAAAATATCAATCATAGAATAATAAAGGACTCAAACATTGGATAACTGACTACCAAATAGGAAAAGGAGACAACTAACAAAGGTTCAACATCAGTGCAGTGATATGGAGCTTACTATACCATGAATGAGATGCTCAAGATGTATGTTTGATTAATCAGCCCCAAGACTCATGACCAATGCTCATTTATAGTCTCTATAAACCTATTCTTGATAATACTCTTGTTAGATTCTAGAGAAGTGAGAACCGAGCTAGGATCTAATGTTTGTTGCAGATCACATGCAACTCTAAGCAATAGATGATCAAAGATCAAAATAGCTAAATGAAGACAAATTTGATGAGAGAAAAATAGAGATCAAAAAGAGATTTTGGAGAAGACTCTCATCGAGCTATCATTGAACTAGTGAAGGTGAGAGTATAGTGCTTATTATATAGAAAAATAATAGCGTATACATCAAAGGGGTGCATTAACTCCTATTCCCCATAAAAAGTGGGATGTTTTACCTTCTTGGTAAATGCCAAAAATATGGCATAACCTCCTTACTTGAAGACAGGAAAGGAGTTGAGACAGTTGGCACATAAGGCCAAAGAGGGTGAGAAACCCAACTACCTCATAACCCACTTAGGAAATGACAATTTAGTTGTTATGAGAGGTGGCACAACAAGTGAAAAGAGGGTGTGTAACTCAACTACCTATGTGAGGTGGAGAGTTACACATGTAGCTAAAGTATTTTGCCACGTGTTCTCATATGAACCACTCCTAATAACCTAAGAAAGCTTAATAATATATGCGAAGGAAAAATAATTACCCTCTAACATAAGGAAAACAAAAAACCTACACTAACACCCCCCCTTAAGTGTAGCTTAGGTGAGTGAAAAGATGGGAAACGACAAATGAGGCCATGTTAGGTACCCATGTACATAGATATCTCCCCCAAAAGAAGAAGCCCCCCCCCCATAAGAGGAATAGCCCCCCTAAATAGAGTTAAATAATGAGGGACTAAGAAGCCCAATAGAAAGTAGAAAACTATCACATCCCAAGAAAATATCACAAATGAAGGAACTTGATTTTGGTGAAGGGTTTGGTGAAGATGTCCATAGTCTACTCTAATGTATAACAATACTTAAGATCAATGATGCCTTCCTAAATTAGCTGTCGAATGTAGTGTTTATGTATCTCAATGTGTTTCCTCCTTTGGTGATGAAATGGATTTCTTGAGATTTGTAAAGCACTCTGATTATCACAAAAGATAATGGTAGGATTTCTGATTGGAATACCAAACTCAATGAGAATATTCTAAAGCCAAATCACCTCATTTGTGGCATTGGCTACCCCTCAATACTTAACCTCTGTCGATGAAAGAGAAATTACAAATTGCTTCTTGTTGGTGCAGGAGCACCAAATGGACCAAGGAAGGTCACTAAGCCATTTTGGCATGAAGGATGTAATCAAAGGTCCAATGAACCTAAAAATGATGTATTTAAGCCTTTTGAGGCACAAGCTAGTATTAGGTTGGGTTCAAGAGTCATAGGTCCTAAGAATCCTAATTGGTGCTATGTGAGAAATGGGACCTAAATTTGAATTATAAGCATGTATGAGCATAAGATTTTGGGATTGGTCCTTTTCCTATTTGAATTATTAGTTAGGGCTAAATAGGAAAAGGAGGAAAAATTCATAGTTTGAATTTAAACTCTAACGACTAGTTAGTTTGGAAGGTAGTTTGGTAGTTGTAGTCAGTTGGGAGCCTCCAAATGAGTTTAAAACCTATTTCCCATGTGTGGGAGAGGTTGTTGTTGAAGGAAGGAAATACACATATGTAATGACAAACATTTGGCAATAAAAAGATACACAGTTTCCTACAAATTAGATCAAAATATGAACTTGTATGCATTGAATACTTTAATTTTATAAATGGATATTTCATTTGGATGATTTGAGAAGTTATTTATAGTCATTTGAAGAGGCTCTAAAGGGTTAATCCATCCTTTTGGTGCATATATAGTTGACTGTCCCAAAACTAGTGATGTAGGTGTTTGTTTGTGTTGATTTGGGAGTCAAAATGAAGTCTTAGGGCTCATTCCTCTTTATGAATTTTATTTTTATTGAGTATTGAATCCATAATGGTATATTATAGAATAAAATGCAAGTAAAAGTGAAAGGAAAGAGTTGGCATGAAGGGTGATCACCTTTTGAGTGCAAGTTTGTGTGTGAAAGGTGCATGGGAATGGTGGCATAGGTGTAGCAGTAGGAGTTTGGCGTTAATTAGGGAACTATTTGATTATGGAATATGTGAGTAAATTCCAAATATATTGTGAATCTTGAAGGATAATTTTTGGAAGTGACGAAGGAGGGTATTTTGAAGAAGCCCTAGTTTTTAGGACCTAGAAATGAGGGTTTGGTGTCTCAAGGGGTAGATAAGTGTGGAAACCCCTAAAAAATTGAAAATCCTTTGTTTTGGAATATTTCCTAAGACTTTTTGAGGGTCTGGAGTTTTGGAGGTGAGTTTTCAATAGGGTTCCTTTGTAAAAGTGGCCTAATTAGGCCTATAAGTGCAGTTGCAGGGTATTGGTCCGTACTGTTGATCCAAAGGAGTCATACTTGAGTTTGATATTTTTTATTTTACTCCCAAAAGGGTATCCTAGAATGTAATTTATTTGACATGTGTTTTGGGAGAGTTTGGAGTAAAGATCAAATTACTCGCTGAACAGGGCTACTAGGATTAAGCCTAGATAGTACTCGGCTAAAGGATTGTTGATGAGCCAGTAAAGTAGGTGGATGAAACCTATTGGAACATGTTTAATAGGGAATGTTGAGACCCTATAAGGTGTAGGATTAAACCTTTGAAGTTGAGGCCTAGTTTTGAGTACCTTGGTGAAGCCTAGAGAAGGAAGAAGATTAGTAAACCTTGTTGGTAAGAAGCTATAGTTGATTGAATACATTTGGTTTTGATTATAGCTTGGGTGGACCAGATACCTCTGCATCACTTTCTCAACCAACAAAATAGGCCAAAACCAAGCGAGAATCAATACCCTGAAGTAGACTTGCGATCCTAAGAATCACCTGCCCAATCTGAATCTGCATATTCGACTAAGTCAATATCCACGCCTACTGCATACTGAATTCCATAATTGTGAGTAGCCTTAATATAGTGGAGGATCCTCTTAGATTCTTTCCAATACAACTCATGTGCCTCCTACATAAATCTAGAGACCATGCCAGCACCATATGAAATATCAGGTCTCGTATGAGTCAGGTAGATGAGACTTCCAACACATTGTCAATATAAAGTTATATCAACCAAGGGTGAAGAGAAATTAGCCTTAATTTTGACCCCTAATAAAAATGGAGTAGGTGCATGCTTACAATCAACCATGCAAAATATGGAGAGAATATCAAGTGCATACTTATGTTGTCCAAGGAAGATGCCTAAAGATGACTGAGTGATCTCAATCTCCAAGAAGTAATGCAGAAGATCCAAGTCGGACATCAAAAATCTATCATGTAGAGAAGTTTTAACTACCTTGATGTTGGATGAGTGACTCCCTGTGATCAACAAGTCATCAATATAGAGAACCAAAAATGTGAGAGTATCATCTTGTTGTAGAATGTATACGTTCAGATCAAAATGGCACTGAGTGAAACCAACTGTCAAAAGGAAGGAGTCCATCTTGGTGCTCAAGGAGCTTGTTTAAGTCCATAGAGAGACTTTCAAAGTTGACAAACAAGTGAGGGATCTTGAGAAAACCCCTATGGCTAATCCATGTAGACTTCCTCCTAAATATCACCATGAAGAAATACACTCTTCACATCCATCTAATGAACTTCCCAATGATGGGATGCAACTATACCAAGGACAAGTCAAATGGAATTCATCTTTGCAATTGGAGAAAAAGTCTTTGAGTAATCTACCCCTGGAACTTAGGAAAAACCTTTTTCTACGAAGCGAGCCTTATACTTATCAATTGACCCATCTACTACAAATTTTATTCCATAGATCCACTTTCTTTGAACACGTTTCCTTCCCTTAGGAAGAGGAACTAAATCCAATGTGTGATTCCCTTCCACGGAATTAAAATCTTCTTGCATTGCAACATCCCACTTGGGAATACTTGAAGCTTCTCAAAAAGACCTTGGATTAGAAGTTAAAATGATGAAGAGATTTGAAGCCTGCTAAAATTGTGACAATGTTCTTTTAGTATCTGATGGATCACCAAGCCAATCTCCTATTGACTCAAATGTTTGCTGAGCCCAAAGAGGCACTAACACTGGAGAGTCTGGGGGAGAATCATCAGCCTCTGAATAAAGACTATGAGAAGAATGTGAATCCTCATCATGCTGTCACCATCTAAAGTGGAGGAGTAAGACTCCTCATCAGGATTAGGAGGATCAAGATCCTTAGAAGGACTATCATCATGATGCAATATCTCCAAGATGATAATGGATGGAGAAGTGGTATGAGAATAACTAGAAGAAGTCTCCTCAAAATGAACATTCCTCTCAATGAACAACTCATGGGTAGTGGGATGGAGAAGTCTATACCCTTTGACATCATCAGGATACACAACAAATATGCAAGGCTTTCTCTATGGATTGATAGCCTTGTTTTTCTCTACTGAATTGTGGGCCCATGCAAGAGAACTAAACACTCTAAAGTGCTTAACTATGGGTTTTTGACCAGTCCAAGATCGAAAAGGAGTTACAACCTTTACAAATTTGTGAGGAAATTGGTTCTGGATGTAAAAAACATGGTTGATAGCCTCTGCCCAAAATTGAGGGGCCAAAGACTTGGAGTGAACTATACAACTGACCATCTCCTTCAAGGACCTGTCCTTGCATTCTACGACACCATTCTGTTGAGGGGTGTATGGAACCATGTGTTGCATGTTGATACCTTCTAAAGCACAAAATTGTTCAAATTGATTGTTATCATATTAACCCCCATTATTTGTATGCATAATCTTGATGAACTTCTCAATTTTTTTCTATGGAAAATCTTTGAAATCTAGAAAATTCTCAAAGATTTTAGACTTTTGTTTCAGAAAGTAAACCCATGTATATCTAGAAAAGTCATCATTAAATGTTAAGACATATCTAGCCCCGTTGAAAAATGGTTGTGTAAATGCTCCTACCAAGTTACTGTGTACCAACTATAATAGCTTTATATCTCTCTATGCTTTGACTTTATCATACTTTTCCTCAGGATACTTACCAAGAGTGCATCCTTGGCAAACTCCATAAAAAAATGGAATAGAAGGCAACCTTGAAACAATGTCTTGTTGGATGAGTTGTTGTAAGTAACAGTAGTTCAAGTGGCCAAACTGTTGATGCCACAAACAACACACCTCATCTGCATGAGTGAGTAACACTATTGAAGGAGAGTCAAGATCAAAGTGAGAAAAATGATATAATCTAGAATGATGATCTGCTTTTCCCAGAGCAACAGTAAACCCATTATGCATTTCACTGATTACCATTGTATTTACTGTGAACTCAACTCGCTTGCTAGAACCAGTGTGAGTGATCTGATAGACAGATATGAGATTAGTTGATAGATATGGAACACAAAGGACATCTTGAAATGTTCCTTCACCCACATCAATAGACCCTGTCCCATGCACTTCTACATGAGTGTCATCACCCATTAGTATGGTAGGAATAGAACATGGCTCTAAAGAGGTGAAATTATATTTTGAAGAAGCCATGTGGTGCAAACCACCTGAGTCAATTATCCAAGAATTGGGTTGTTAAGAAACAACAGCTAGGGCCTTACCCTTTCCTTTCCCCTTACTCTTATCTGTTTCCTTTGAAGATCCTTCTGATGAACTCTATTTGATTGAATCAGGCACCTTGATATTATTCTTTTCAAGAAGATGTGAAAGGTGATCAATCCATTTCTTTAAACACTTATGTTCATCATGAACATGCCTCTTACAATAAGAATAGTTGACCTTCTCCTTCTTAGGTTGTTCACCTTTGGATGAAGAGGTCTAATTATCTTCTTTTGAAGTAACAGATTTTTTATCTTTCTTCTTCTCTCCTTGGTTATTTTTTGTCTTATCTTGCTTACTAGAACCTTTCTATTCTTTTGTGCCTTAATTTATAGCTAAGGCATGTGACTTAGAGGGTTTGATTGTACCCATTTGAACCAATTTGTCCTGCTCCCTAGTATTTTTGTAGAAAATTCATCTAGAGAAGGCATTTTAAATGTGGTATCTAGGGCACATTTTGTAGTATAGAATGTAAAAACAAACCCTGAATAGTTAGGACCAAGATTAGAAAGAATACTCAAGATCAGTTGCTTATCATCTTTCTTAGTTCCACACTGTTCCAATTGCAATCTTACAGACTTAAGTTCTTTGCAGAAGTCTTGTATAGTGTCAAAATTGGTTGGATTCAACCCTATGAGTTCATTCTCCAACTGATGACCTCTTAGCTCATCCTGCTTACCACATTCAAAATGAGGTTGCTGAATTGGCCTACTAGGAAAATGGCTCATGCCCTCTTCAAACTTGATTTCTACAAAAAGTATTAATTTTCTCGGAACAACATCAAAAAGCCCCGAAGTTTTTCGATGCTAGGAAGAAAACTCAGAAATCATTTTTGCTGCAAATGAGCAGAAGTTGGAATTATAAAGCCGAAACGAAAACAATTCTAGTAAAGCATAATTCACTCTAGTTTTTTTACTATGTCCTCCAGACTTTGATTTTGATGAAATAAAAGTAACTTTTGACTTTCTCAAATCTTTTGGACACTCTGGAAATGTTGAATAAGCTCTCAATACTACCAAAAAGATGCAATCACCCATATCTTACAAGAACACATATATATAAAGCCATATTTAACTAGAAGCTATTTTCCTTTAAACTATTTTGATTCTACAAGTCACATGAGAATACACGAGAAGAGAATACTTGTTTTTTAAGGAAACATTTATTTATATAATACTCTCAAATCTCTCAAATAAATCATAAAAATAATGAGCTATACCAGACAACACGAATCTGATACAATGTTAGATTCTGTGAGAAGCGAGAACCAAGCCAAGATCTTATGTCGGTCATAGATCACATGCAACTCCAAAAAAATAGATGATCGAAGATCAAAATAGCTGAATGGAGATAAATCTGATATGAGAGAAAAATAGACACAAAAAAGAGAATTTGGAGAAGACTCTCACCGAGCTATCATTGAACTAGTGAAGGTGAGAGTATAGTGCTTATTATATAGAAAAATAATAGCATATACATCCAAGGGGTGCATTAAATCCTATTTCCCATTAAAAGTGGGAGGTTTTACCCTCTTGGTAAATACCAAAACATGTGCCATAACCTCCTTACATGAAAATAGGAAAGGAGTTGACAAAGTTGACACATAAGGCGAAAAGAGGGTGAGAAACCTAACTACCCCATAACCCACTTAGGAAATGACAAAATAGTGGTTATGAGAGGTGGCACAACAAGCCAAAAGAGGTTGTGTAACTCAGCTACCCATGTGAGGTGGAGAGTTACACATGTAGCTGAAGTATTTCACCACGTGTCCTCATATAAACCACTCCTAATAACCTAAGAAAGATTAATAATATATGTGAAGGAAAAAAATACCCCTAACATAAGGAAAATTAAAAAACCTACACTAACAACACTCCCTCCCTCCAAGGGTGTTGCGCATCCTGTATCCTCTTATTCACATGAAAGGAGATCGATTAGAGTATTCTTATCCATTAATAGCTTAACATAAGAACATCAAATAAAAAACGTATCTATTCAATCATTTCCAATCATTAAATATTTCCATCCTCATGAGATAATAGTTGTTACCTATTTATCCAATAAAAAACACATGATAATATTATTCATAATTCCAAAATTAGGAAGGTGGGATGTAACAATGAAGATGAGAAATAGAAAAAAATATCTACCTTGAGATGCAAAAAACTTATTCAAATGCTTTCACACTGTTTAGGTACAAGAAACACCTTAAGAAAAAAACTTGTAAAAGAAAATTGATAAGCACATGCACTATAAAC